>NC_079211.1:145854255-145869255 GCF_029633865.1 Lampris incognitus
TTTGCTGTATGAATCCAGTTCAATTCAAATTGTAACAGACAGTGGCATGTCAGGGCTTGTGTGTGTGTGTGTGTGTGTGTGTGTGTGTGTGTGTGTGTGTGTGTGTGTGTGTGTGTGTGTGATGTCCAGGGTGTCTCTCTGCCATGTGCCCAATGCATGCTGGGATAGACTCCAGCCATCTGAATTGGATTAAGTACGGTGAATAAATGGTGTGTTTAGTTCTAGTGAGTTAACACCAGGACGGTGTTGTGGCTGAACCAGTTTACTGAGAACATAAACAGGCATGTGAAGAAGCGCTTCAGCCGAAATGTGATCTGGTATGTGGGGTGGCAGGTCTGAGGGCAGATCTGGATGTTCCTTCTGCGTTCCTCTCTGACAGCAATTACATGAAGAGGAAGACATTTTTTGTGCGCGTTGGCGTGCCTCCTGTTTCACACGGTGAGGTTTCGCGGTGAGCGCTGGCAGCAGGAATCCACACCAGAAACCAGACATCTGACAGAGGAACGGCCCGGCCCGGCCCGCTGCCACGCCACGGATACCCGTGGAATGTGTCACCTAGAGAGGAGAGTACACGTATGCCCGGCACGTTGTGGGAATGTTGACAGTGTGTGTTCGTCTCTGACACTCTACAGGCGGTCTACTGTTCCACACCTGACCAAATATGGAAAGTCTGCATGACCCCCCGGGCTCACCTGACCCTGTACGGGAAAGATCCAGGAAACTCCGCTCTCCAGAAGGTTTTGCAGCTCTTTACCAGATATTCAGACCGGCTCATTTCTTGTCTCTCTACGGCTTTCATACGAGTGCGGGTGGCAGGTGGTTTACAGTCAGGGCCCTCCGTTTTCAGGGGGACCTCCTTGTTCACGCGGTAAACTCTAAGACCAGCTTTTATTTATTTATTTATTTTTGTTGCTCTGGACTTTGTGAATGGTCCTTTCAGTTTAAATCTTTCCAACAGGTGTGACAACACCAACATAAAGCTGGTGTGCACACATCAGCTAGGCAGCAAAACTTCTGGACCGTTTCTGGTGCCTCAAGTAACTGAAGAAATGCTGTTGGCACCGAAGGACAAAGACAGACCGAGCATCAGAGGCCTTTTATAGCAGCAACCTTGTCTGTTGGAGCCTATGACTCATAATGATAAATGCTGCATAAAGCTGTTCGGCTCTGTAGGCCATCTGATTAAAATGCCAAAATCCTGACCCCCCCCCCAAATGCATTGTGCCCATTTTACCAACTAAACGGTGCACTTGGAATCAGGCATGGAAACGCAGCTGGACCTAAATTAATGCAACAAAGAATGCGGCTGTTCCAGATGTTGCCCTTCGCTGCCCTTCGCTTGGTAGCGGTCTCACCATTTGGTTACTGCCAGCTAGCTCCAACAGCTAAACATTAGCTCAGACGGCTAGTAACCTCCCTTGCACATTAGCTCAGACGGCTAGTAACCTCCCTTGCACATTAGCTCAGACGGCTAGTAGCCTCCCTTGCACATTAGCTCAGACGGCTAGTAACCTCCCTTGCACATTAGCTCAGACGGCTAGTAACCTCCCTTGCACATTAGCTCAGACAGCTAGTAACCTCCCTTGCACATTAGCTCAGACGGCTAGTAACCTCCCTTGCACATTAGCTCAGACGGCTAGTAGCCTCCCTTGCACATTAGCTCAGACGGCTAGTGACTTCCCTTGCACATTAGCTCAGACGGCTAGTAACCTCCCTTGCACATTAGCTCAGACGGCTAGTAACCTCCCTTGCACATTAGCTCAGACAGCTAGTAACCTCCCTTGCACATTAGCTCAGACGGCTAGTAACCTCCCTTGCACATTAGCTCAGACGGCTAGTGACTTCCCTTGCACATTAGCTCAGACGGCTAGTAACCTCCCTTGCTTGTCACACTGTCACAGCTAACTTTGCTGTCCACAAAGTGTAGAACACAAATCTGGCCCAGGTAGCAAAATTGCTGTGGCCCGGACCCGTCCCACACCCGACACTTCATCCGGCCCACATACCACGTGGAATGATGGCACTTGGGCGGTCCGCTCCTGTTTGCCAGCTCTGGGCCAGAACCAAGCCATAGCAATGCTACGTGCCACATATTTGCCAAAGGTGGCCCATATTTGTTTTGTGATATTTGGGCCATATTCAACATTTACCACACGGGTCACTTCAGGGTCACATCCAGATCACATGTTGCCCAGAGCACCGCATCTTTGCCAAAAAAGGCCCACATGTGATTTGGCATATTTGGGCCACGTTTGCTATTATACATGTGGGCCACTTCAGGCTCACATCTGTTTTGTCAGGGCCAGAAGAAGGCCACCTGTGCCGCATCACTGCCGGAAGTGGCCCACATCCGGATGCTGTATGGGGGTAATCCTGTCTGATTGCTGACATGTCAGCTCTTCCATCTTAATCCATGGTACATTTTCATATTGTTGTTATTTAGCCCACGACACCGTTAGCGTTACACAAAGCTGTAATCTGAGTGGACGCGTTTTAAAGGTCAACATCAGACGGGTTGAACGTTTGAACTTTGGGGTGGAACATGTGAACAGTCCAGACCGACGACGCTGCCGGATGAGGCGACGCTGCCCTCCCCGCAGGAAAGCCACGGCTCACCACTGCGCTTGCCGGCTTTATCTTCCCCTCTGTTGGCCCGTCTACTTGCACATTCTTCCTTTCATGTCCGTCTCAGTTTTTGAGCGGGGCTGTAAATTGAACAGCAGCCGTTTAAGGCTCCTCTTGTACCGTTCACTCAGGAGTGGCTGAACGTGGCGCAGTGTGTGGGTCGTCTCAGCCGTGTCGCTACTGTGCATGCTGGACATTTACAGCACGCCGCAGGACGTGAACCCGTCTCCTCTGCCGGTTCGTGGGTCAGCCGAGTGACTCATGTTTCCCTCAGACACAACACATGTTCAGCTTTTCTAATGTATTTGTCATGCTAGGTAATCCCGTCGGGGCTGCGTTCAGCTTTTACTGTAACTGGAGTGACGTCATGCTCTCCCTGGCTTACTGTATGGTCGACTTATGTAGCCGTCTAATAGTTTCCACACGGCCGTCCACACTCTGCCGCTTCGTCTCTCGCCGCGTCCGCTCGTCTTTTCCACGTTTCGAGTAATTCAGACAGCGGGGCGTCTCTAATGTGGGACCTCGGTCACCTCAGCTCCGTTCAGTGGCCATGCAGGACGCTGCCTCATGCTGTCCGCTGACGCTCTTTGACCTTCCGTGGGCTGTGTGTCCGTGCGTGTGCGCGCGTGAATCCGTTTTTACAAGAGACTTTTGTGAGTATTCCAACAGCTGAGCAACAACATTCATACGCTGCCAGAGGCCATTTTGAAAGTTTTCCAGACCACGCGCACACACGCACGCACACACGCATGCACACACACAGACGCACGTACGCAAACTAACAACACTGACTCCATCATTGGTCAGAACAGTCACGTGGCTGCCTGGTAGTTCTACGGACTATGGTATGTGGGTCATTGTCGGGAGCTAATTCTCATTAAAGTGTTTTGCTGATTGGTGGCGCTGGCAGGTTGCCATGGGAACCGGCATACGTGCAGAACCGGACAGCTTTGTGTTGTGAGGGGGGGAGAGAAACAACAATCAATGCAGTACCGCCCATTCCCGATAGGGGGCAGCAGACACACATCCCTGGTCTTAGCCCCGCCCCCGACAAAATTCATGAGCTCATTAACTAATCTTTGCATATAGATTAGTGTGATCAGTATGAAATATCTGGTTAAACCAGACACGTGTGTTCTACATTGTTCCACAGCCACCCTGTGCAGAGACCAAGTCAAGAAAGACAAACAAAAAGACAACAAAGAGACCAAGTCAAGAAAGACAAACAAAAAGACAACAAAGAGACCAAGTCAAGAAAGACAAACAAAGAGACAACAAAGAGACCAAGTTAAGAAAGACAAACAAAGAGACAACAAAGAGACCAAGTCAAGAAAGACAAACAAAAAGACAACAAAGAGACCAAGACAAGAAAGACAAACAAAAAGACAACAAAGAGACCAAGTCAAGAAAGACAAACAAAAAGACAACAAAGAGACCAAGTCAAGAAAGACAAACAAAAAGACAACAAAGAGACCAAGTCAAGAAAGACAAACAAAGAGACAACAAAGAGACCAAGTTAAGAAAGACAAACAAAAAGACAACAAAGAGACCAAGTCAAGAAAGACAAACAAAAAGACAACAAAGAGACCAAGTCAAGAAAGACAAACAAAAAGACAACAAAGAGACCAAGTCGAGAAAGACAAACAAAAAGACAACAAAGAGACCAAGTCAAGAAAGACAAACAAAAAGACAACAAAGAGACCAAGTCGAGAAAGACAAACAAAAAGACAACAAAGAGACCAAGTCGAGAAAGACAAACAAAAAGACAACAAAGAGACCAAGTCAAGAAAGACAAACAAAAAGACAACAAAGAGACCAAGTCAAGAAAGACAAACAAAAAGACAACAAAGAGACCAAGTCGAGAAAGACAAACAAAAAGACAACAAAGAGACCAAGTCAAGAAAGACAAACAAAAAGACAACAAAGAGACCAAGTCAAGAAAGACAAACAAAAAGACAAAGTCAAGAAAGACAAGCAAAAAGACAACAAAGAGACCAAGTCGAGAAAGACAAACAAAAAGACAACAAAGAGACCAAGTCAAGAAAGACAAACAAAAAGACAACAAAGAGACCAAGTCAAGAAAGACAAACAAAAAGACAAAGTCAAGAAAGACAAGCAAAAAGACAACAAAGAGACCAAGTCAAGAAAGACAAACAAAAAGACAACAAAGAGACCAAGTCAAGAAAGACAAACAAAAAGACAACAAAGAGACCAAGTCGAGAAAGACAAACAAAAAGACAACAAAGAGACCAAGTCAAGAAAGACAAACAAAAAGACAACAAAGAGACCAAGTCAAGAAAGACAAACAAAAAGACAACAAAGAGACCAAGTCAAGAAAGACAAACAAAAAGACAACAAAGAGACCAAGTCAAGAAAGACAAACAAAAAGACAACAAAGAGACCAAGTCAAGAAAGACAAACAAAAAGACAACAAAGAGACAAAGTCCAGAGTATTTACATACAGAATACAAACAGCTGACCATTACATGTACCGGTATAAATGACAAGTTACTGCTGTAAAAACATGCATTTAGTGAAATACATTTAAGCTGAATTTTGAAATACAAAACCAGAAATGGACATTATGGCATTAACATTTGATTTCCCAGCAACCCTACACTCGTCCTTTTGTGTTGTGAGCTTGACCAAAACCAGACCTGCTAAACGAAGCATGGTGGACGAACATGGTCTTTACTCACTAGTCGCCCGGCTGCTGAGGCCGTTCCCTGTGTTTCTGTCTGACATGGCAGCCCTCTCAACCTGCCGAAATCTAAATGCCGCGTTGGTCCCCGTTTCATTTTGTGCGACGTGTTGTGCGATAGTAATTAAAGCATTTTAAACTAGAATCCGATGGCCAGACGTATCTCGACACAATTAACACCTCGTTTCTTTAAAGTTACGCGCACATCATTAAAATGTGTCCCACATGCAGGTAACTGAAAGCTGAGCCTCCTCTCCACCTGCATGGGCCTGTGTATGTGTGCCGTGTTGCAGTACAAGTGTAGTGTGTGTGTTGTGTTACAGGGATGGAGCAGTGCTGATGTTTGCGTCCGTGGTGCGTACAGTCGTAATGCAGGAAGCTCAGCAGCTCACTGACCCTGTAGCGGCTTTGCACAAGCCGGATTTTGACCAGTGAACACAACCTGAGAGCAGGCGCCTCACATTTGTGTGTGTCAGTGGCGGCCGGTGCTCAACATTTTGGGGGGGGGGGGCGCAAGTTAGCTTGGCGCAGCACACCTGACGGCTGCTTTAATGTCCTCACACACAGTCACAGAGTTATTAAGAAGGACAGTGTAGCCTATAGATCTTATCAGGGGTCGTAGACGGTGGATGATTGACAGCCGAGACGAGGCGTGGTGGTGGGTGTGAACATGATTGACAGCCACGAGAATTGTCCAATCACATCAGATCAAACGACATTTAAACGGTACCACTGCGCCGCCAATAAAAGTGGGGGTGTCTGGGGCGGCACAGAACTGCGCCCCCTGGAAAATCTGAAGCAACCAATCAGACGGCAGCCTCGGGTCACCTGCTCGCCACAGGTTCGAGGGCTTACATAAGGTCTGGTTTGGCCGGCGCCCCTCGCCCAGGAAGTATATGTATTCAGACAGGAAGTATATGTATTCAGACAGGAAGTATATGTATTCAGACAGGAAGTATATGTATTCAGACAGGAACCAACCAGATAACATTTGGACCAGTATTTAATGGCTGCTGACAGACTGAACACACTTTTATTTCATCATTATTTTACAACTAAATTATATTTAACATGTTGAAGTAGATTTTCACCTCTTGATATCTGAAGGGGGCGGTGCCCCAGCGCCCTGTACTGGCCAGCCGCCACTGGTGTGTATGTGTGTGTGCGCGTGTGTGCGCGTGTGTGCGTGTGTGTCCTCTCTCATCATCACCTCCCTCTCAGTCTGAGCGGAGGAGGTGGTTTTAGGGGAGAGACCAGGAATTATCTCGACCAGTCACAGTTATTCCGATGATGGATGGTGTGTGTCCGTGTGTGTCCGTGTGGGGGGTGTGTGTGTGTAGAGGAATTGTGGGGGGGGGGGGGAGAGGAAGCGTCGCTGTTCATAAACGTGACGGTTTTCGCCGTTTTTCCGGGGGAGAAGATGAAAGTAAACTTGAGTAATCTCTGACTGGAGGACCCTGACGCAGATGGTCGCCGGCGCAGGGAGGGAAAAAAGTATCCTGCTCTTTTCTCACAGCGCCTCCCACCGCTGTTTTCCTTTCCCTTCTCTCTTACTGTAACACTGGCAGTTCAGGTCTGGTAAACCCCAGGGGCCTTTTGAGCGGGCCTTAGGGAATTTTCCAGAAGATGAAAATCAATCTGACAGATTCAAATCTGTTGGTTTTCACGCTGCTGAGAGCGCTGCTGCACAGCCCAGCAGGTTACCACAACACAGTTTTGTGTTCAAAGCTGGTATAAGTGTGTGTGAGTGTGTGTGTGTGTGTGATAATGAGGTTCTGGTAAAACAGCCGGACTTCTTTGTTCCACAGACAGAACCACACATCTATTGACAGATATTGCTATTGACAGAATTTTGTACCATAGATTATCCATCCATCCGTTATCCGAACCGCTTCTCCTGCTCTCAGGGTTGCGGGATGATGGAGTCTATCCCAGCAGTCATTGGGCGGCAGGTGGTGAGACACCCTGGACAGGCCGCCAGGCCGTCACAGGGTCGACACACATTCACACCTAGGGACAATGTAGTACGGCCGATCCACCTGACCTCCATGTCTTTGGACTGTGGGAGGAAACCGGAGCACCCGGAGGAAACCCACCCAGACACGGGGAGAAGATGCAAACTCCACACAGAGGACGACCCGGGACGACCCCCAAGGTTGGACTACCCCGGGGCTCGAACCCAGGACCTTCTTGCTGTGGGGCGACTGCGCTAACCACTGCTTCACCGTGCCGCCCTACCATAGATAATACCCAGGGGAAGCTACACCTAGTCTGGATGGGTTCCCTAAGACGGATGAACAGGATGTGCCGTTACGGCCTATTGTTAGTGTGATTAACTCAGTGACCTTTAACATCTCTAAGTTTCTGGCTTCTGTTCTTAACCCGTTGGTAGGCAGTAATGAACATCACACTCACAACACTATGGAGTTTGTGGATAAGCTGAGGGACGTCCTTGTGGAGGAGGATGCAACAGTGCTCTCCCACGGTGTTGAGTCTCTTCACGTGTGTCCCTGTTGATGAAGCGGCGGACGTGGTCGGAATGAAATTACAAAACGACCCCACCCTGAGCAATAGGACCACCCTTAACACTGACCAAGTGTGTCTGCTCCTGAAGCTGCATCTTCAGTCCACGTACTTCACCTACAGGGGGCAGTACTATGGGCAGAAGCATGGGGGCGCTAGGGGTTCCCCAGTCTCACCTGTAGTGGCCAACTTGTGTATGGAGGAAGTGGAAAAGAGGCCCTGATGTCTTAACCAGGGTCATCGCCTACCCATTGCTTCTGATTTGTGGACGACACCTGGGTTAAAATGAAATCTCAGGACGTAGCTCACTTCACCCACCACATTAACTCCGTGGACACCACATCAGGTTCCCCAGGGAGGATGTGGAACATGACAGGGTAGCCTTCTTACACTGCGAAACTGCAGTAGGTGATGGGGGACATTTGATTGTTGATGTGTAACGTAAACCAACACATACTGATCCGAACTACAGGTTTGACTCTCATTGCTGGAGCACAAACCAGGAGTCATCAGGACGCTGCACCACCGAGCTGACAACGTCCCCACCGACTCAGCGGTCGGGGACGTGGAGAAGTCCCACATTAAACAGGCCCTGGTGAAGTGCGGCTATCCTAACTGGGCATTTATACGGTCCTGCACCTTAACATTCTTAGCATTTGAAAACATTGGAAATACTCTTTCGAGCTAGAAGTAAAAGCTTGCCGTTTGTATCCAACAACTTTCTAAACTGAGAGAAGGAAACTGTAATTTAAGAGGGTTGTGTATTTTTGAAACGTGTAAAGCCAGACCCGATGTAAAATACGTGCGTTTCAGTCTAGGGAGTCGAGCTGTGGAATGGTCTTAATGACGAGGTGAAATTGTGTAGCTCGCTGTTGAGTTTCAGAAAATCTTTAGAACGTCAAATAATTAAGGATCACAACTTAGTATAAAATCCTTTTCTCCTTCCTTTTGTAACTCTGATATTTTGTTGAGTTCTGAGTTTTGCCGTGTGAAATTGACTGATGTAAATACGTACGATGACGTTTTTTTTCTTCTGTCTGTTGCATATGAACACAAGTGTATGACCGAAATAAATCATTCATTCGTTCATCCGTTTGTCGAAGCCAGGAAGACCAGGGACAGTCCACCAGCCGATGGAAGACAGGAGGAGGACAACAGCTGCCTAAGCGTAAACCAGTGGTGATCCCGTATGTGGCGGGAGTGTCGGAAAAGCCGAGAGGCGTATTTTCCGAACGCCGCATCTCAGTCGCTTTCAAGCCCCAAAGCTTGCTGTGCCAGAAACTGGTCCACCCCAAGGAATTGGTCCCCCAGCGCAAGCAGAGCAATATAGCGTATGCTGTTAAGTACACTTGTACATCGGGGAAACCAAACAGACGTTGGCCAAGAGGATGGCACAACACAGGAGAGCTACCACGTCAGGCCAGGACTCCAGTCTACACCATCTACAGGCCAGTGGCCACTCTTTCAAGGAGGAGGATGTGCACATCCTTGACAGGGAGTTTGAACGGGGAGTCAAAGAGGCCATCTATGTGAAGAGGGAACGACCATCCCTGAACCGGAGGGGGGGGGGGGCTAAGAAGTACTACATGTCACCATCTTACAATGCTGTGATTGTGAACATTCCCCAATCCTCTGTGAATAGTACACATGGCCTGTGTAACTCTGGTGAATGGTGTTGTGGTCAGCTGAGACTGCAGAGGTCACTCGGAGGATGGAACGTTTTTCTGAATAAACCTTGTGTTCAGATGAACTGATTTAACCTTCTGTGATTTTCTTGCTTAAATGACTGAGCGTGCATCAAGACAGAACCACGCATTGTTCTGGTGAAAAACCAAAAGCCTCTGATCCTGTGCCGGGATATTGTGTTTGGCCCATGATGATGCTGATGGAACGGAAAAGGTCATGTCCTCTTTTCTGATGACCTTTGTCTCTTCCTGGCCAAAGGCACTTAAGACCTGAAACTACTTCCTGAGTTATTAATAAACATTACATTACAGTCATTTAGCCAACGCTTTTATCCAAAGCGACTTACAATAAGTGCATCATTTAACGTAGGAAATCAGGAGAACTACTAGTCATCAGAGGTCATAAGTGCATCTAAACAAGCATCTAAGAGCAAAACCAGTGCTAAAGTGAAAGTGCAAGAAAGAGATTTTTTTTTTTTTTAAAATGAGTGAATACAATAAGTGCTAAGAACAAGTAACAGGGTAGTAGTTCTTAAAGAGGTGAGTTTTCAACCCGCGCCGAAAGATGGGCAGCGACTCCGCTGTCCTGACATCAGTGGGACCACACATTCCACCAATGAACATGTTTTGAATCAAAGTAATACTTACAATTATGAGAGTGAGTGACTGAATAAATGGATGGATGGAGGACATTGTAAGTGGGCAGTTTATGTGGCGCTACCAGGAAGTGAAATTCATTTTGGCCCTGTCATCATCTGTGTATTGCCCTGTGGTTTCAAAATGGTGTGCATGATAAACATTGCTGTCGTGTTTGCGTGGTGCAGGTTTGTCGTGTTGTGCAGGTCGGTGTTTTGAAAGGAACTTAGTTGGTTTATTCAGCTTATAAAAACTCCCCTACTGTGACATCTGAGTCCATTAGACGCTTGCAAAATATTTCCAGAGTGAGTCACTCACGCAAGTATAACTAAAGTGAAGATTTATAAAGTTTATTTTGTTGTCTGTATAAATGACCTGTTCCCTTGTGTTTGTTTAGGGATCTTTCACAGGATTTTCGGTTTTCTAATAAACGGTCTAACAGCCGGCCATTGTTATGTTTGTTGGAAAACGTTACAGTTCTCTGTTAGCTTGCTGCCATGGCTACACACCTCCGAGCTGGTATGTGAAAATGAATAAGAAATAATTTCCCAGTAATCACCAGTAGAAATAGTTGGATTTTCATTTAGTCTGGCGTAAATTCTGACTTAGTAGACACGTGAAAACTAGACTTCATAATTTCTTACACACACCTGGTACACCCAGGCCCCGGCCTGTGGCAGGCCTGCTAGCTTGCATCCTGTGGCAGGCCTGCTAGCTTGTGTCCTGTGGCGGGCCTGCTAGCTTGTGGCCTGTGGTGGGCTTGCGGTCTGTGGCGGGCCTGTTAGCTTGCGGTCTGTGGCAGGCCTGCTAGCTTGCGGCCTGTGGTGGGCCTGCTAGCTTGTGGCCTGTGGTGGGCTTGCAGTCTGTGGCGGGCCTGTTAGCTTGCGGTCTGTGGCAGGCGTGTTAGCTTGTGGTCTGTGGCAGGCCTGCTAGCTTGCGGCCTGTGGCAGTGATTTGAACTGTGTGGGACATGCTACAGGCCAAATCCTGTGTCTCACAGAGCAATGTCAACAGTGAAGAACGATCAACTGCGGCAACCGAGGCTAAATAAGAGCATGCTGGGGACCTTGTGCAGTTTACTGGGCTGTATTTGGCGTGCGGCCAACAAAGGAATGCATTGGGTTCATTGTGTAAACAAGACCAACCAAACCAAACTTCTGTTCTTGGCCCTCCAACCTCCTCTAACTCCATCACAATGAGCCCTGACAGGGCGGGCGGTGAAGCTTTTAGCTGGGAATGTTTCCACAAGGTGCAGTCACAGAGTCTGACCTCCTGGAAAACAAAGACAAAAGATGTAAACCAAGCGTCTGCCTTCAGCAGAAAACAGGTGGAGGTTCCTTAGAAGGGTGTAGTGACTAAACGCTGCCGCGGGCTGAAAGGGTTCGGTTCAGTTCAGGAGATCAGAAAGCGTTTCAGGCGCCGTTCACAGCGACGGCGTTTCCTCAGTTCTCAGGCGGGCATTCCCTCAAACTGTTCACCATAAAGATCATCCCACGCGGGATTATCAAAGACCCCAGCCGGCCCAGCCATGGACTGCTCCAGCTGCTACCGTCAGGCAAGCGGTACCGCAGCCTCAAAGCCCGGCCGGACCGGTAGGCTCCAGAACAGCTTCTTCCACCAAGCCGCCAGGCTTTGGAACAAAGACCGTTACAGATGGATGGATGGATCAACCGATGACTGAATAAAAGACAAAACGTTATATGTTGAATTTCATATGTCACTCTGTCGATCTGTCTGTCTGTGTGTGTCTGTGTGTGTGTCTGTGTGTGTGTGTCTGTCTGTATGTGTGTGTGTGTGTGTGTGTGTGTGTGTGTGTGTGTGTGTGTGTGTGTGTCTGTCTGTATGTATGTGTGTGTGTGTGTGTGTGTGTGTGTGTGTGTGTGTGTGTGTGTGTCTGTCTGTCTGTCTGTATGTGTGTGTGTGTGTGTGTGTTTGTCTGTTTGTAGGTCTGTCTGTGTGTGCGTCTGTCTCTGTTTCTGTGTGTCCTTCTGTGTGTGTGTCTGTCTGTAAGTGTGTGTCTGTCCATCTGTCTGTCTTTCTGTATGTGTGTGTGTGTGTGTGTCTGTGTGTCTGTCTGTGTCTGTCTGTGAGTCTGTATGTGTGCCTATGTGTGTCTCTCTGTCTGTATGTGTGTCTGTCTGTAGGTCTGTGTGTCTGCCTGTCTGTGTGTGTGTGTCTGTGTGTCTGGAGGTCTCTGTGTGTGTCTGTAAGTCTGTGTGTGTCTGTGGGTCTGTATGTGTGTCTGTGTCTGTCTGTCTGTCTGTCTGTCTGTCTGTCTGTGCGTATGTCTGTGTCTGTCCATCTGTCTGTCTTTCTGTATGTGTGTGTGTGTCTGTGAGTCTGTCTGTGTGCCTATCTGTCTGTATGTGTGTCTGACTGTCTGTGTGTGTGTCTGTATGTGTGTTTGTTTCTGACTGTCTGTGTGTCTGACTGTCTCTGTGTCTGTCTGTCTGTGACTCTGTCTGTGGTCTATCTGTGTGTGTGTGTGTGTAGGAGGTTATATATGAGGTCATATATGGAGATTGGATGATCCGCGGAGACGGATGATCCGCTGTGGCGACCCCTATCGGGAGCAGCTGGAAGTAGTAGTAGTAGTAGTATTAGTAGTAGTATTAGTAGTAGTAGTAGTAGTAGTAGTAGATGTGGAGATTGGTTGTGTTTGATGAGTGATGAGTGTGATGACTATTTCACACAGGAGGGTGAAAATGATGAAGAGTACGTGAAGCGATGAAGTGTCTGTGAATGTTCTCATTCATCCAGCTCACGGTCATCCACAGGAGTTGAATGGAGTGCAGCTGGACTTGGTATGGTATATCCGCCTCTCATCCAAGAGGCTTCCTAAACATCGGGACACAAAGAGCCACGGACATCTAGTATGGCTCTGACCACGACTCCTGGAGGACGAGTTCCGAGTCTCGTCACCAGCCAGTCAGACTAGCTTGGTCTAGTCAGAAAGGCACGAACTGAAGAAGCCTCTTGGACAGTGGCGCCCCCAAGGGGTGGCCACGGCCACCCTGATACTATCCCTGCCCCCCCCCGCTGCCCCCCCCAGCCACGAGTCGCATATGCAGGATATGCTTCTGATTATGCATAATATGCTTCTGATTATGCATAATATGCTTCTGATTATGCAGGATATGCTTCTGATTATGCAGGATATGCTTCTATCTGATATCTTACCTTAGGTGCTGTTCATTTAAATCAATAATGTATATTTTTCTTAACTCTCATATTGACAGTTTTCCACTAGCCTATACAGTATACTACAAGAGCAGCATAGAATTCCCCAAATTCAGTCATGGCTTTTGGTTTTGGTGTGCCACCCCAAGATTTTCAGTGGCCCCATTTGCCCCCCCCCCCTATGAAACATTTCTGGGGGCGCCACTGCTCTTGGATGAGAGGCGAAACGTCTTCACGGATATATACCAAGTCCAGTTGCACTTGATTCAGCTCCTTTGGATGAACTGATGACGAGTACATAAACTGATGAAGAGTACATGAGCTGATGAAGAGTACATGAGCTGATGAAGAGTACATAAACTGATGAAGAGTACATGAGATGATGAAGAGTGCATAAACTGATGACGAGTACATAACCTGATGACGAGTACATGAGCTGATGAAGAGTACATAAACTGATGAGTACATAAACTGATGACGAGTACATGAGATGATGAAGAGTACATGAGATGATGAAGAGTACATGAGCTGATGAAGAGTACATGAGATGATGAAGAGTACATGAGCTGATGAAGAGTACATAAACTGATGAAGAGTACATGAGATGATGAAGAGTGCATAAACTGATGACGAGTACATGAGCTGATGAAGAGTACATAAGCTGATGAAGAGTACATGAGCTGATGAAGAGTACATGAGATGATGAAGAGTGCATAAACTGATGAGTACATAAACTGATGAAGAGTACATGAGCTGATGAAGAGTACATGAGCTGATGAAGAGTACATAAACTGATGAAGAGTACATGAGCTGATGAAGAGTCCATGAGCTGATGAAGAGTCCATGAGCTGATGAAGAGTAAATGAGCTGATGAAGAGTACATGAGCTGATGAAGAGTACATGAGCTGATGAAGAGTCCATGAGCTGATGAAGAGTACATGAGCTGATGAAGAGTAAATGAGCTGATGAAGAGTCCATGAGCTGATGAAGAGTACATGAGCTGATGAAAAGTAAATGAGCTGATGATGAGTACATGAGCTGATGAGTACATGAGCTGATGAAGAGTCCATGAGCTGATGAAGAGTCCATGAGCTGATGAAGAGTACATGAGCTGATGAAGAGTACATGAGCTGATGAAGAGTCCATGAGCTGATGAAGAGTCCATGAGCTGTCTCTGTAGGTTCATGTTAACGTGTGTTGGTACACATGCCGTAACACTCAGCAGGTGGTGTTGTGTTTGGGAGTTCTGCTGCGTCCACGTCTCTGCGCCTTAATGTTGAACATGTGACCTGAATTCACTTCCCGTATTTACTGAATCACCTGTCTGTCTGAATCACCTGTCTGTCTGAATCACCTGTCTGTCTGAATCACCTGTCTGTCTGAATCACCCGTCTGTCTGAATCACCTGAATCAGCTCTTGCGGCTGGGTTCACCAGCTGTTCTGTTTGGCTGCAGCTTCATAAAGACACAACTATTAAAACACTGGCAGCTGGCCTGCAGCTAGGCTGTACACCTTTTATACATACCACATGGTTCTGAGAGGCAAAGCACACACACACACACACACACACACACACACACACACACACACACACACACACACACACACACACACACACAGACCTACACACACACACACACAGACCTACA